>NC_023756.2:23368834-23391290 GCF_000499845.2 Phaseolus vulgaris | reverse complement strand
CCCAGAATTTTGTCGGACTTCGCTGGTGGCCTCAACCTGTCTGCTATATTGGGCACAACGATGAGGTCTTTGAGCTCCACCACAAAGTTGTGCCTCAGCGGTCTACTTCCCTCTCTCCTTCCTTCAGCTCGGGCCCTTGCCGGGGCCCTCCTCGCCTCGTAGGTGCGCTTTCTGTCTGGGTTCCTTCTCTCTGTGGCAGCTTCGTGGACCCTAGCGGGTTGTGTGCGTATCTCCGCCCTTGGTCGAGCAGGTGCAGCAGGTATGAACTTCTCGTATGCCTCGCCCTCTGAGGAAATGTGCTCCAACGCTCGTCGCCTCACTTCAGCAAAGGTCTTGGGAAGCTTGCAGTTAAGCGACTTACCAAAAGACCCGGGTCGCACCCCCTTCCTGAATGCGTATACAATCATGGGTTCATCAGTGGTACCCACCTTCACCACTTGTGCTCCGAAGCGGCTTATGTATTCCTTCAGGGTCTCCCCTTGGAATTGTTTCACGTCGAAAAGGTCGTACGAAACTGGGGCTGGGGCTCTGCTGGTTAAATACTGTTCTCTGAACAGCCGCGAGAGCTGGACGAAAGACGTGATGTGGCCCTCTGGAAGGCTGATGAACCAATCCATAGCCATTCCGTCAACGTGCTCATGAAAAGCTTGCACCTTGCGGCGTCAGAATCGCCTACCAACAACATCTACGTGTGGAATGCTGTGAGGTGTGCCTCAGGATCCTCCATCCCTGTGAAGGTCACCTTGGGCCCTGTAAACGTACTGGGTATCGCCGTCTCCAGGATTGCCTGCGAGAATGGTGTTGTGAACTCCCTAGGTGGGATGCGGCCTATGGTTCATCTCCGCCGGCCACCCACGGCGCAACTCCTCGTTGTACGGTGGAGTTCATCGTTTCTTGCTTGAGAGGCTGCTAGATCTGCTCGCATGCGATCCTGTTCTACCTTCGAGGCCGCCATTTCGTCCTGCAGCCTTGCATCATGCCCATAAGTTGTTGCATGGTCATTTCTTCACTCCTAGCGCGTGCTGGTCTCGTGGTCATGGTTTCTGGAAATTTTCTTAACTTGTCTAAATATTAAGAATTGGAACTGAGAATCTTGTGTGGTGGGACTGATGTTTTAGATCGGCCCCACGGTGGGCAACAAATGTTCGGCCGGTTGACCCGGGATCGTCTTGGCGCGTGGTTGTCCTTACGAGCTAGGGCACCTTCGTTTGCTCCGTCAAAGACACCTAAAAAGAGAAGTGAACAAAGGGGCGCCCTCGCGGCCGTTTGCACTCCGACGATCAAGTCAGCTAGCAAGAAACATCAAAGGGGACACACCCTTGAGAGGTGGTCGAAAAAACTGTACTGAATGACTGAAACTGTGTGGCTAGAATTGTGTCGCCCTAATTGCCTTGTCCTCACCGTGAGTGCGCCGCGAAGACAACTAGGGTTTGCTCTGTGTATCTGTGTGTATTAGGTTAAAAATTGATCCCTTTCAAATGCTCCCAAGGTCCCTTTTTATACCCTTCTCATCTTTTCCAACGCATCAAAGCGCATTGAAAGCGTATAAAAAACATTCCTTGGAACATTCGAATCTTAACTGAATTAACGCGTACCTTGGCAAACTTTCACTGAAACCTTTACTGAGCACGTGTGCCTTGCCACGTGCCCTTCTGACTTGACCGTTTATTCTGTGCAGAGGGTCCCGCAGCGCCGCAACCCAACTTAGGGTTATTCCCTCGTGTGAGCCCTCTTTCCTGCGAAGTGCTTTTGGCACGTGGGTTGACTTTCTGGGCGTCAACTCATGCGCCCCAATCATTAGCTGCTTGCCCTGGGGGTTGGTCCACCTTTCCCTCGTACCATGCATGTGGTTCTCCCCTGGTTATGGCCCTCTCATGGGCCGTATCTGTTCCAGGGTCTCCCAGTGGTGGCAGGGGTACTTCACGAGTCAGGATATCCCCTTCTGGTGGTAGACTTATGGCCTTGAAGCCACCTTTCTCTTCTCCTTATTGTTGTTCTGTATGGTCGAGGCTCGAGGCCTATCGGGCGATGTCTTTGCTCGACGATGTTTCTCCTTAGGCGAGGCCCCTCTTGGGCGACGCCTCTCTTTGGCGACGCCTTTAATGGGCGATGCCTCAACGAGGCAATGACTCGAGCGGTCATCCTGTTGACTTCTCTTCCTCGGGTCCCTTGAGGGATCCCACCATGCGTTGACCTGACCTTCGGTGTTAATTTGAAACTAAATCATTTTTTACATTCTTGCAATTTTTACATTCAACTTTATCTTATTGCAATTTTTAAAATTTTATGTTAATTTGGTGTTTCCAATAATAATAACATTATTATTTATTTTCAATAACAACATTAATAGTTTTTATTTATTATTTTCTTCATTCTCACAAAAAATTGAATTTGAAACTAAATCATTTTAATTTATTATTTCTTTTGTAAAAACTCATTTATTTCTTTAAAATATATATATATATATTATATATATATATATTTTAAGCCTCCAATGTAAAATCACTTAAAAAAAAGACAAATTCTAGGAAGACTTTAATGCTGAAAAAAAAAATATCAGAATTCAACTTTCTAAATACACAGAAAGTTTATATTAACGATGTTTCAGGAAATTTATATTACTTTTTTACTAAGATAAAAAAATCGATAATACTATGCTGATAATAATAAAATTAATTGATTTAAAATATTATTAAATAATTCATCCAAGATTATTATTCTTGTAAAATAACACAAAATT
Organism: Phaseolus vulgaris; assembly: GCF_000499845.2. Taxonomy (NCBI): domain Eukaryota; kingdom Viridiplantae; phylum Streptophyta; class Magnoliopsida; order Fabales; family Fabaceae; genus Phaseolus; species Phaseolus vulgaris. The sequence continues at coordinate 23,388,550 of NC_023756.2, read as the reverse complement.
ATGTAAAAATAATATAATACATATATAGTTTTAAAATAAATTAAAATGATATTCTTATTTTAGTTTCTAATATTATAAAATTATGATATTATATTTATATTTATTAAAATTAGTTTGATCACTTGAATCATTAAATATGTGATAGACGCACACTGAAGAATGTTAACTTTGGTGTAGATGTTACACCAGTGGCAGATGCAGCACTGTAGCAAATCAGAGGCCTATCTCTCACAAACTACTTTTCTCAAATTATATAATATAAACATTAATCAGTGTAGTTATTCATTGGTTTGGTTTGAAGAAATTGGTTGTTTTATTTAGTTGAGAGAGACAAAAATGACCATATTCTCATTTTGTATATGTTTCTTAAAAAAATGGAAATACTGTAATTTAATTTGATGCCAACCAAAGAGGATGAAACAAAAGATTTAGCAAAAGCTTGTCCCACTATGCTCATCTATTTATGAATTTACGTATCCGGAAATCACAAATGGCAATGTCTTATTTGGTGTAAGAAGCATTTATTGATATGTTTGTAGATATCTGATCCCTCTTTGTCAGGAAGCAAACCACAATCCAAAAGTATAAAGGAAGTACGAAAACAAACATGTGGACATAAAGGATCCTTCAAATCCAAACCAATAGAAAATGAGGTATAGATCTCGTAAAGATAAAAACCCATTGATGTTGAAGTTATATAATAGGAATACATGCATTAACAAAACTCATTCATTCACTTACAAACCTTTTAATTCTTTTATTATTCTGCAATACAAACACCACAATGGCTGCTTCCACAATGGCTCTCTCTTCACCGTCACTGGCAGGCCAAGCCATCAAGCTTTCCCCTGCCACCCCCGACATCTCTGGTGGAAGGATTTCCATGAGGAAGACAGCCTCCAAGTCGGTTTCTTCTGGAAGCCCATGGTACGGCCCAGATCGCGTCAAGTACTTGGGCCCATTCTCCGGTGAGGCCCCTTCCTACCTCACTGGCCAATTCCCAGGTGACTACGGCTGGGACACTGCTGGCCTTTCTGCTGACCCAGAGACTTTTGCCAAAAACCGTGAACTGGAAGTCATCCACTCCAGATGGGCTATGTTGGGAGCTTTGGGTTGTGTGTTCCCAGAACTCTTGGCCCGCAACGGTGTGAAGTTCGGAGAGGCCGTGTGGTTCAAGGCTGGGTCTCAGATATTCAGTGAGGGTGGGCTTGACTACTTGGGCAACCCAAGCTTAGTCCATGCACAGAGCATCCTTGCCATCTGGGCCACACAGGTTATCTTGATGGGTGCAGTGGAGGGTTATCGCATTGCTGGTGGGCCTTTGGGTGAGGTGACTGACCCAATCTACCCGGGTGGGAGCTTCGACCCATTGGGTCTTGCTGATGACCCAGAGGCTTTTGCTGAGTTGAAGGTTAAAGAGTTGAAGAATGGGAGATTGGCCATGTTCTCCATGTTTGGTTTCTTCGTTCAGGCCATTGTCACTGGAAAGGGACCTTTGGAGAACCTTGCAGATCACCTTGCTGACCCAGTCAACAACAATGCCTGGGCCTACGCCACCAACTTCGTCCCTGGAAAGTGATCATAACTGTAATGACACAATGAGACACACCAACATTGAATATATATCAACAATGTGAATTATATATTTTTATGTTAAAAACATTAATGGAAGGAATGTTGCACTATCATCATAGAACATGTCTTAAATTTCCTATACCGATTAAATATAAGTTTAAAGGACACTGGATAGATAAAAGATTCCAAAGATTTTACAATTTTTTTTCTAATGTTGAGTTAGATTTAAAGTTTATTTTCTAATATAGTATAAAAACTTATTGTAATCAAGTTTATTAGAGAACTATATTTGAAACATCTTTTATGTGTAGGATGTTCTGCAAATACTAACTGTACATATTCTCAATTACGACTGGGTACATTCAGATCAATAATCACTTATTTAATATAATATTTTAAGGCACATAAATCACACCATAAATTGGTTATATGTTATAGTGGTTATACTTGCTATTACAAAATTCATCTATATCTCATGATAACCATTCAATGCTTTTCTTAATGGTCTGAGTCCAACAACTCAGTAAGAGGACATACTAAACTATATTCTAGTACTTGTTAAGAATTTATCATCATCTTTGTGCTCGTACCAACTTAATCATCAAAGAGTCTTTTGCAGGTGGACCACCCTCTCTCATCGGAGACCAACTGGAAGCTCGTTTCCCAAGGAACACACCATTTTCTTCGAGATATTCTCTGAGTCCATTTTTTGTTTAGGGATTGAGTTTCATCTTTCTCACTCTTTTGTATTTTGATTAATCAGGATAATATGGTGTTTTGTGATTAATATTGATGCCCGTATAAAAATCATTTATATGGATTCCTCACATATAAAATTGGATTACAATTAAAAATCATTTATATGCCACACATCTTCTAACACCTTTTATTCTCCCAATTGGATTACAAATCACTCAATGGTGTTTTCCTCTCAATCTTGCACACTAGGGTTGTGCCTCAAGCCCCGTATTTAACCTAATTTGCTTGGGCTTAAGTGACTTCTCGCTTGAGCGAGTAAAACATAAAAAGGCCCAACGTTGTTATTGGTGCTATCTCGCTGAAGTGAGATTCTACTCGCTTTACCGAGATCCACTAGTGGCATCTTGGATTTTTGCGAATTTGGGAAGCTTTGGTGAGTGTTGATGTATTCCAACTTTCCTTTTTAACTTTGTGTTCCCGCTGGTTGACCTAAACGTCTTCGTGCACTCACAACAACCTTCACGTCCAAGAACCCCTCCGCTCCCACGTGCTTCCTTCCAATTGGATCACCTGAAAAACAACAGACTAAGGGCTCACTCGCGGCCGTTTGCACTCTGATGCTCAAGTCAAACTCCCTCAGTGTGTTTCTTCGCATTAGAATTGTGTACCATATTATGTTGGTTGTTACCCTTTATATACTCTAGTGTTTCTGCCCCTTTTCGCTGACTGTAAGTAGAGTTATTGTAGGTGTGTCTTAGCGTCACCGTCAGCCGCTCTGAGGGTCATCTAGTGCGTAAGACTCCCTGCCCGGAGTGCAACTTCCATGGGATGACCACTTCGGTGCCAACTCATGCACCCATTCTCTGGGCCATCCGCCATGAGAGTGCCCTAGCTATTCACACGCCATGCATGCAGATCACCCCTGGGACGTGACCCTTACAAGTCATATCCTTCTCAGCGGCTCTTTGATTTTGGTGCACCCTGTTAGAATTGATGGCTTTAAACTAGAGGGGGGGGGGGGGGGTGAATTGTTTAAAGAGGGTTTTCGCAAAATTTTAAGCCAAGAATGAAATTACTTTGAGAAACAAATGATAAGGAATTCAGTTTGCCAAAACAATAAGCAAAAACAACAGCACCAGAAAAACAATCGGTTGTTTATACCAGTTTGCAAATATCAAAACTGAATTTAAAGAGATTAAGGATAAAGAGAATGCACACAGATGTTTATACTGGTTCACTCTAAACCCAAAGCTACATCCAGTCTTCTCAGAAACCACTGAGGAATTCCACTAAGCAATCAAACCTAGATCACTTACAACACAACCAAGAAAGTGACCTTGATCCCCTCAAGACACACACTTCTCTTGGTCAACACACCAACACTCAGAATGCTTATCTTGATCCCCTCAAAAACACACAACACTTCTCAGCAAACACACACAGATTCTTTCAACAGATACAAGGATTACACTTGTTGCAGAAACAAATCTAAAATCAATACAAGAGAAAATCATATCTCACACTCTTTAATCAAACTCAATCTCTAAGCAATCTCAACTCTTTCAAAATCATAGAGTTCTAAAAATCTTAGAAAAAACCAAATCTGTTTTTCTATTTGTAAAACAAAATTGTTTGTTATCAAATCTTAACAAAATTTTCACTGCATTTAAAGATTGGTCAAAGCATTAAAAACTGGAGCATAAACAGTTAGAAAATCATTTAATGCTTAGTCAAAGCACAAAATAGTTTTCTGTTATGGTACCAAAACAAACAATCGGTTGTTTCCACGAATCAATCGGTTGTTTTGGTTTTGACAGCAAGTCAACCATAAAAACAATTTTCAACTTTTTCTAAAAACACCTAAGTATAAAACAATCGGTTCTTTCGACAAAACAACAGGTTGTTTTTCACTTAGCTTGAAAAACACTTTTCTTTTAAAAAGATTGAGAATGTCTATGCTTTGGATTCAATCAAGAGTGGATTACATATACAATCTACCCCAGATCCTATCTAAGATAGCTCAGCAACAGCAAGCACAGCCTAGCCTTCAACATCCTTCAAAGGGTTTTGGATTCTTCAAAGCTTGAACACCACTTGGTTCAACACACCCTACCGCGTCATCCACACCCCATGCATGGACCCTCCGTGATCTAGGCTTCTCCCTTACCGAGAGCTGGAATGTGGCTTGGAAACCACCTTTTTCGGCCCATCTTTACTATTTGGTTTACCGAGGTCCGAGGCCTCCACGCTCTTGGTCTTGATGTCGGCCCCTCCTCGGCTACCCTCACTCGCGAGCTTCGTGAGATACTAGCCCGTCCTCCCATCCTTCCAGTGGACCCAACTTCGGGGCCCCACCATAACTGTGGTCGACACCAAAGTCCGAGGACTGATCGGTACATAAGCCCCCCATTCTCGAGTTGTTAACCTATTTAGCGAAGAGACTAAGTTTTGCCATGGCGACCTATGTGGCTTTATGTGACAGGACGTGCAAAGTGTCTTGAAATGACACTTCCATGTACCTTCCTTAATTTGTGCACACGTGTCTTAATCCAATGGTTGGGACTTAACGTCGCTTGCGCTTTCCAAGTTTACGTTAAGTGTTTCAAAAATGCGCGTTTCATGCATTGTTCCATCACTTGAAACTTCTCTTGCACTCTTCGTCTTCTTCTTCGAGCGCCCTTGTTTCCTCTCTTGCAAAAATCAGAACTTTTGCTCAACAACAATCAAAGGTATGATTTTCCTCCATTGATTGCTCTTTATTTCTGATTTCGCGCATTGATATAGTATAAAAAAACTATTGTAACCAAGTTTATTACAGAACTATATTTGAAACATCTTTTAAGTGTAGGATATTTTGCAAATACTAATTGTACATACTCTCAATTACGACTGAGTACATTCAGATCAATAATCACTCATTTCATATAATATTTTAAGGCACATAAATCATACCATAAATTGGTTATAGGTTACTAACGATTATAGTTGCTATTATAAAATTCATTTATATCTCATGATAACCATTCAATGCTTTTCTTAATGGTGTGAGTCCAACAACCCAGTAAAAGGACATACTAAACTATATTCTATTACTTGTTAAGAATTTATCATCATCTTTGTGCTCGTACCGACTTAATCATCAAAGAGTCTTTTGCAGGTGGACCACCCTTTCTCATCGGAGACCAACTGTAGAGCTTGAAGAACAAAAGCAACACTTTGTGGTTTCTTAAACTCAAGTTACTTGTTCACTATCAAGGAGTGAGGAAAGAGGTAGAGAGCAATTTGAACCTTGAAATTGGAATAAATTATGAGCACGAAACTTCAACGCATACTCATTTACAAGCAAGAATTACAAGTTCAAGAACACTTACTAGGCTACAATTTTTTTTCTTTGATATTGTGTCATGAAAATTTGTTGTATAATTTTACTTTTCTTGTATTGCTTACCTTTGATCTTGGAAAAATGCTTCAAAAGACAATCTTAGTGAGATAGATTGTAATAATCACCGTTCTTAGTTTGGAAGTGTGTTAACCTTACGTAATTAAATAATTATTTTCCTTTCATTTAAAATTTATTCTCTCCATTTTTAATTAAATCTTTGAAAATATTTTTTACCTAAAAAATTAAAAATTAATTTTATTATTCCACTTTCACCCATTACGAAGCTAAAAAAAAAAAACCCGTCCCAAATTTCGGCGACCATAAAATTCATTTTGGTTAAGTTTTATACACCAAAATTGAAACATGGATGTCAAAATTATTATCACTTAGTGGAACACACTCATGTTATGTTTTACTTCACGGCAGAAAATAAAAAAATAATATAAAAAGTCTCAACAAATTGTCAGCACAATTGAATTTCGAAAAAAAATTTGTCGTGTATATTCACATATATATATATATATATATAACATATGCCTTATAATATCATATAACCAAACTTAATATTGTTTGTTCTTTTATCGAGCTTACCATTAAAACTGGGCCAAGCCCATGACCCGCTTTTGGGCTCAAAGCCGATCTAACCACAACCAAATGCTCAGATTGAGGTCCCGAGCATTCCTTCCCAATACACAAGTCCCCAAGCTCGAGTCGAGCTCGACTAGGCGAAGAGGCTTTATAGTGTTTTTGCGACTGACGTGACGTTTTCCCCAACGGGTAGGTGAGGCGCGGTGAACGAAGCATTTATGAGGAGACGTTTCACCACACAAAATCGAGAGCGTACACGGAACACAACATTGATGGTGGAGAAAACCTTACTATTTCAAATTCCACCCTTCGTATATACCCTACCCGAGTTTCACTTAGTGCCACACTATTTTATTTCTCCTTGCTTCATGATACAAACCAAGACAACAAGAAGATGACCAAGGATGCACACTATCAAAGGTCATCTCAACATTCAACTGAAGATCTCACCAGAAGACCTCAACATCTCAACATTCAAGTGGAAAAATGGACAATGACCAAAGCATCTCAAGTTCTTCCTGTTGGTCTTCTTAAGAATAAAACAAGTTGAAATTAATAGAAGAAGAGTTACTCTACACAAATTGTGTGAGGTGTTATTGTCATACATTTTTACTTGTGTCGACCAGGTAACACCTCACACAATTTGTGTAGAGTAACTCTTCTTCTATTAATTTCAAATTGTAAAATACAATTATGAGGTGAAAATGATGCCAGAAAGGTGCGGAATTAAAGAACAAGAAAAAGAAACCAAAATAGAATTGCCAAATGGAAACAAGGAAAACCAAACAAGAACATGATACAAAGAGTAAAAATGGAATGCCAATGGAAGAATAGAGGAAGGAAGGGGAAAGCTTATGTGATGGATTTGAGCAGTGGAACACACCACTTGGAGTGTGATTGGCCTCCAAGATAAGTTACGATAGTCGCCACTTGAGAGCTATCAATACTCACAAGATAAGACCTAAATGCTAAGAGGAATTCAAACCTCACTAACACCTCACACAATTTATGCAGAGTAACTCTTCTTCTATTAATTTCAACTTGTAAAATACAATGGGTAGGCCTCTTATTTATAGGGGAAGGAGCCTTGGAAAACAAGTAAGAGGGGTAAGATGGGAAAAGGGAAAAAAGGGACTGCCTTAGGGTTTGACTAAGTCAATCCCATATCCTAGGCTTATCCTTCTAGAAACTAGGACAAAATGCCTTCCTAAAGGGTTAGGTACAAGCTAAAATGATACCTACACCCCTTATTATGCTAAAGACGCCTTATTTTAGCCTATCTTTGTTATTTGGACCCCTAAAGTGAGCCCAATTTATTTACATAAGTTTTTTCTTGTGGAAAACACCAGAAGGAAGAACTTCTGAGATTCTGGTTTATAGCTTTTTCTTTTGCTAATGCTTTCTCGAGGTTTGGTGGGGCCCGACTTTGTATACTGAGATGACTGACCTTTTTGTGAGGTGTTTGATGTGTCCTTAGACATCTGCTGGTTGCATTGGTTTGTATCAACTACTGCCCCTACTGAGCACTCTCACTCGGATGGTCGAGCTCCTTCTCAACATGTTGCTCCTTTAGAAGGCTAGGCTCCGCCCCTAGATGTGATTGTTATCCAAGAGGGCGAAACGAAAAGCTCTACGGGAAGATCTTGTGGGACCCGAGCTTCGACGTCCCCACCCATGGTGAACACACCCTCCTACCTAGTGACGCCATGAAGAAAATCGGGCAGGCTTTTGCCATGGGATGCTTGGCAATTTTAAAGACAAGAGCTCGGAAGGTAGCAGAAGATCAGAAAGTCCAAGAGATTTTGGAGCTCCGCAAAAAGATAAAACACCTTCAGTCTGAGCTCCAACATTCAAAGGGCCTACTTCAAGAAGTCGAACGACTTCAAGCTGAGAAGTCTAAGAAAGCAGTGAACGGAGCTTAGGACGCAACAGATCGAGCCCAAGAGGCAGCTAGCCTGGCTGAAGAAAGAAACACATTGTTGGCCGAGGTTGACAAGTTAAAAAGGGAGCTGATCCTCGAGGACAAAACCTTTTCCAAAACCACAGATTCCCATAAGCAAGATGTTGGCCAATCCTACCTTGTAGGATTCGAGGCAGTTGTTGAACAAGCAACGACACTTCATCCCTCTTTGGACTTCACCGAACTCGGCCCGGGTAAAATCGTGGTTGATGGCCAACTAAGGGATGATTAGCTTGAACGAGTAATGGTTTGTAATATGCTACAATTTGCTTACCCTTTGAACAATTTGAATATTTTGTGACCTTATGTTATTAGCATCTTTTCTTTTTCTCATTTCACGTCTTTGACTCACTTAGTCATGTATAGTTATTTTGATACTTTTTCAAATGCATGTCTCGCTACTTAACTTATCATATAGCAAACTTCAACTAGCTCAAGTATAACAACTACTATCAACACACATGTGGATACTCTATTACTTACACTAACTCATCTCAATCTCTTGAGCATGAAGTAATAAAGATAACAAGAATCCAACTTCGGTGAATCTAAGCATGAAAAACCGTGGAGTTTCCACTTAAAAAATAACTAACCTTTTGATGAACTATACACCCACAATTAACATAAGCCTATACTCAATCTCAACTTGCATAGGTGTACTCCACAAACTTGGCCAAGGGCCATATACCTTGATCTTACCAAGCTTTGCTTCACAAAGCGCCTACTCGGATAATCATACATTTATGAGCTTGGTAATCTTATTCCGTGCTAAGAATGATTCATTCATCACTCAGAGTAACTAAACTCGGATAACCACTCGTACACTGAGCTAACCCCTTTTGTATAAGCAAATGATTATACTAAGTATCATTTAATCTTTTCAAAGAGTGCCTGAACTCGGGTGATCGTTCACACACCATGTTAGGCTGACTTACCATGTACCAAAACAACATAACCATAACATCTATTTGCAGAGCGCCTATACTCGGGTAGTCGTCCTTACACTGAGTTAGGTCGTCTTACCTTGCATCGAGTCAAACAAATTATTTTGCAAAACGCCTGTACTCGGGTAGGTGTTCTTACACTGAGCGAGCTCATCTTACCTTGCCTAAATACTTCCTTTACATCAATTTTACGCACAGGGTGCCTGTACTCGGATAGTCGTACTGACACCGAGCTAGGTCGTCTTACCTAAGACTAAATAACCAATTTACACGTAAGGCGCCTGTACTTGGGTAGTCATACTAACACCGAGCCAGGTCGTCTTACCTGATATTGGATAACCATTTCATGCATAGGGCGCCTGTACTCGGGTAGTCATACTGACATAGAGCCAGGTCATCTCATCGTGTGCTAACTCAAATAAATCAATTTAACTAATGAACCGTCTTTCAAGAAAAATTTTATCATTAGATGACCTAATTAAAAAACCTCTTCAAGGGAAAAAGAGCATCACCTTAAACATCAAATTGTTCAAAAAGGAAGCAATAAAACAAAACATCTTAACTGAAGTAAAACTTGAGGTTTGCCACGTTCCATGTTCGAGGAATAGCTCCCTCCTCTAGGGTGTCTAGCTTGTATGCTCCATTCCCGAGCACCTCGACTATACGAAACGGGCTAGTCCACTTTGGATACAACTTGTTTTCTAACTGGTAAGGATGAGCCTTTCGCATTACCAAGTCGGCAACCTTGAACTGCCGAGGTCTCTTCTTGGTCTTTTGCCTCAGCTCCACCCTTCTTTTCAATGCCTTCAAGTTAATACGGGTATATTCATGCACCTCATCTAGTAAGTCCAGGTTCACCTTCCTTCCTTCGTTGGATTACTAAACAACGAAGCTTTCGAACTGCCGAGAGCTATCTTGTATCCCTACTGGTATCATGGTATCTGACCGATATACCAAACTAAAGGGCGTCTCTTTAGTTGTTGACTGAGGGGTGGTGTGATGAGCCCACAGAATTCTGGGAACTTTCTCTGACCAAGTTTCCTTTGCCTTCCCCAACCTCTTCTTCAACCCCCTCAACATGACTCTTAGCTGATTCAACTTGACCATTCGTCTGAGGGTGTTCCACCAAGGCGAATATCTACTTTATCTCGAGCTCCGAACATAGCTTACCCAAATGTTGATTAGCAAATTGGGTTCCATTGTCGGAAACTAGGTGTCTCGGGATCCCAAAACGACACACAATGTTTTTCCACACAAAATGTTGCACCTTGTGAGTAGTTATTTGTGCAACTGGCTCAACTTCAACCCACTTGGTGAAGTATTCACTGGCAACAATGGGATATTTCATATGTCGTATTGCCAAAGGGAAAGGACCTAGAATGTCAATTCCCCATGTATGGAAGGGCCACAAGCTATAAATGGACTTCAGCTCCACGGTTGGCGTGTGGCACCAATCAGTGTGCTTCTTACATTGCCCGCAGCACTAGGAATACTTCATGCAAATCTTCTTCATGGTTGGCCAGTAAAACCCAGCTCGGATGACCTTCAGCGAGAGAGCTCATCCCCCGATATGGCTACCGCAAATACCTTCATGGAGCTTGGCCGTGACGTGGGTATAGTGATCTCCACTCACACAAGTGAGGACTGGGTGAGTATAGTTGTGACAAAGGAGTTCTCCATCTATCAGAGTATACCTCCTTGCATTCCTCTTAGTTTTCTAAGCCTCCGTAGGCTCGACAGGAAGTAACACATCAACTAGGTAACACTAGTAAGGTGTTATCTAAGTCTTTATAGTGTCGACCTGCAAAAACTCAAGAAACTCGTCTCCCAACAACCCGTAGGTAGTTATCCTTGGAACTTTCACGGTCTCCTGAGTCATCGACCAATGCCTTCTCTCTTTCCCTGAGCTGATCCCCAGGACCTCCACGTGGCTGACCTCGGTTTGTCCTCCTTCAACTGTCCTGGGCAACTTCAATGTCTCCTGAATTACTAACCTCTGCCGACCTCCCTTCTCTAAACTAGCCAACTTACACAGCAAGTTTGCTCGAGAGTAGCGGTGGCAATTCGGGCTGGCCCGTCCCGCACTTGGCCCGCAAAAAGTGAGCTAGGTTGGCCAGCCCGCATAGAATTTGCGAGCTGATTTTTCTACCTGCCCCGCATAAGGGTTGGTCTGCGGGCCTGCCCGCAAAAGAAATATTTATTTTAAAAAATAATTTTTTAAATAAAAATTCTGAATTTTTTTTAGATGCATTAGGTAAATGGTCTCATAATATTATTCTCATGAAACATGCGTAGTAAGATGTTATTAAAAATTTTGGAATGTGAAATGAGGCTACAGGTTATGCGAGACAACCCGCCTTACCCTGCACTTGGCCCGCCCGGGCTACGGGTTATGCGGGGTGGGCTTAAGCGGGCTAGCGGGTAGAAATAAGCAACCTGCCCCGCATTTTATTCAGCGGACCCCAGGCCGACCCGCACGACCCGTCCCACTTTGCCACCCGTACTCGAGAGATCTGCTCTCTAGGAACATGAACAAGGTCAAACGTAGAGAATAATACTTTCAAGATCGTGCAATACCTGAGATATGAGGTGAGTTGCGGATCCTTGACTTGATACTCACCCGTGACTTGCCAAGTGACAAGCAACGAGTCACTCTTTACCAACAAACTACGAGCTCCCAACGCCTTGGCTAGCAACATCCCTACTATCAAGACCTCATACTCAGCTTAATTGTTACTCGCCTTTAATGCATGTTGAACCAAGTGGTGTTCAATGTTTTGAAGAATCCAAATTCTTTGAAGGATGTTGAAGCCTCTGCTTTGCTTGATGTTGTTGTGCTGGTTTAAGCTTTGTTCTGGGGTAGTTTATATGTTGTAATCCACCCTTGTATTAAATCTCAAGCAATTAGCATCTCAATTCTTATCAAAGTAAAATGTTTTCCAAACTAAGTTGAAACAACCGAGTGTTTTGTAGAAACAACCGATTGTTTATACTTAGGTGTTTTGAGAAAGATTGAAAACTATTTTTTAATGGTTGAAACTGTTAAGTACCAAAACAACCGACTGATTTGAGGAAACAGCAGATTGTTTGTTTTGGGACCATAACAGAAAAAAATTGTTTTCTTTGACTGAGCTTTAAATGCTTTAACTGTATACGCTCCAGTCATTAAATGCTTTGACCAATCTTTTAATGCAATTTAAGAGTTTGTTAAGATTTGATAACAAACTATATCTTTGAATATATTCAGAAAAATAGTTTTAAGAATTAAGAATCTTTTGACAAAGTTTTTTTCTAAGAGTTTTTTCGAAGTGCTGAGATTGCTTAATAGTTTTGTGATTGATCAAGGTGCTGGAATAGGATTCTACTTGTATTGATTTCAGATATTCATCTGTAACAAGTGTAATCTTTGTAATCTGTTGAACAATTCGTTTCTGTGTTTGCTGAGATTGGCTGTGTGTTCTTGAGGTGTTCAAGATCAAAAATCTTAGTGTTGGCCAAGGAGAGTGTGTTTCTTGAGGTGTTCAAGGTCATTCTCTTGGTTGTGGTGTAAGTGATCAAGTGGTGATTGCTTAGAGGTTATCCTCAGGGTTTTTGAGAAGACTGGATGTAGCTCTTGCTTGGAGTGAACCAGTATAAACAACTGTGTACAATTTCTCTATCCCTATCTCTTTAAATTCAGTTTTGTTATTTTTGAAACTGGTATAAACAACCGATTGTTTCGTTAAAACAACCGATTGTTTTTCCAGCTTTGTGCTTTTGCTGTTTGTTTTGAAAAACTGAATTCTTAATCAAGGTTCTTTTGAAGAATTTTCATTCTAAGGGTAAAAGTTTACAAAAATCTCTCTTAAACAATTCACCCCCCCCTCTCGTTTAAGACCATATATTCTAACAATGCGAACCTCAGAGCTTACTCGGTCAACAACCCGCTTAGTCCCTCTAGAATGACCCTAGCCCCACTTCCCTGATGATTGGAGGATCCATCTACCGAAATGACCCACTGGAAATCATTGGGATCGAGTTGGATGTCGTCAGATGAAAATTCTTCTAGGAAATTAGCGTATACCTGACCCTTGATTGGCCCTCTAGGTTTGTACTATATGTCAAACTCAGATAACTCCATCACCCAATGGACAATCCGACATGCTATATCGGGCTTTTCAAGGACCTTGCGAATGGGCAAATCAGTCATCACAATTTGTAATTGAAAAATAAAGATGAATAGTGATGGATTTCCTATGAGCTCTTCTTGGATGTTTGGTTGAAGGTGGTGCGGAAGCTTAATGGAGGAGATGGACAAGGTCCTCCTAGGAGGTGTGGTGACCTTGAAGGTGCATGAAGAGTGTGGACATGGGGAGGTTCAGCCAACCCCTTTGTAGGTGGTGAAATGAAGATTAAAACCTAGAAGCTAGGCAAGGAGTAATGTATGGCACTAAATGGGCAGCATAACAATACTCTATTCAATCTTGAAAATACAAGGTGTAGGCTCCTCCTTTTATAGGCTAAGGAGGACCATAATGTAACCCTAATGCTAATCAAAATGAAATGCAAATTACATCACATGGGCACATGGAGCACATGGCCGGTCCTAGTGGGAGAAATCTTCTAGAAACCGTGAGCAATCTAGGGTAAATCAAAAGGAGACAAGTTTATGCTTTTCAACACTACACTAAATACTAAGCTACCCCTAATGGGCCTTCATGTAGCATGTACAAGTTCCTTTCTCTACCATCCGTAGCTTGACCCAAATATGCGTGGAGATGCTTGGCCATGGACCTAGTGATAGGTCCTAGACGCTCTAGTCTTCCTCCTAGACGCTCCCTTTCTAGACGCCCTTCATCTTGGGGTAGATGCTCTTCACCTTGTGTTAGACGCTCCCCACTTGGCTCTAGACGTTCTAGACTTGGCTCTTGTCTTCTATGGGGTGGTGAGCTTGGCCCTCCTCCATCATCCCCTCCCCCTTGGAAAGGATTTTTCCTCAAATCCAGTTCGTCCTCGTCGTCATTGGTACCTACAAATGGAGAAAGATCAATTACATTAAAAGTATCATGTACTTCATATTCAAGAGGTAGGTCCAATTTGTATGCATTGTTATTGAATATTTTGAGGACTTGAAAGGGTCCATCACCTCGGGGACTTAGTTTGGACTTCCTTTGAGTTGGAAATCGGTCTTTTCGAAGGTGAAGCCAAACTAAGTCTCCTTCCTCAAAAAATATTTCTTTCTTCACTTTATTGTTGTATTTTGTATACTTTTCATTTTGTTGTTGTATTTGGATTTTAATCTTCTCATGCATTTTCTTCACAAAATCGGCTTTGATTACTCCTTCCTTATGCACAAATTCTTGTGGGTTAGGAAGAGGTAACAAATCCATAGGTGTGAGAGGATTAAATCCATATACCACTTCAAAAGGAGAAGCATTAATAGTCTTGTGGACTACTCGATTGTAAGCAAACTCAATGTGGGGAAGATACTCATCCCAAGATTTATGGTTTCCCTTCATGATAGCCCTAAACATAGTCCCAAAAGATCTATTGACTACTTCGGTTTGGCCATCCGTTTGAGGATGGCAAGAAGTTGAAAATTGTAGTCTTGTTCCAAGTTTGCCCCAAAGAGTTTTCCAAAAGTGGCTTATGAACTTGGGATCTCTATCGGATACTATACTTCTAGGTAGACCATGAAGTCTCACCACTTCTCTAAAGAAGAGTCTAGAAATATTTTGAGCATCATCTACCTTGTGGCAAGGAATAAAATGGGACATTTTGCTAAAACGGTCCACTACCACAAAGATAGAGTCATGGCCTCTTGCAGTCCTAGGGAGTCCTAAAATGAAGTCCATGCTAATGTCTTCCCAAGGAGCATTTGCAATCGGCAAAGGGGTGTAGAGTCCATGAGGCATTGTTTTAGACTTTGCTTTTAAACATGATATGCATCTAGAACAATGTCTTTGGACATCCTTTCTCATGTGTGGCCAACAAAATTTTTCTTTCAAAATGTTTAGAGTTTTATCAACTCCAAAATGGCCCATGAGTCCTCCTTCATGTGATTCCTTGACAAGGAGCTTTCTATGTGTGCCTTGGGGAATGCAAAGTTTTCCTTCTTTAAAAGATATCCCTCGGCCACATAGTAACCTCCTTGCGCCCTATGTTGACATTGGGCATAGATGGATGAAATTTCTTGATCCCCTTGATAAAGCTCTCTTATGTGATCAAATCCAAGAATTTGGGCACCTAATTTTGAAAAGAGTGTATGCCGTCTTGAAAGAGCATCGGCCACTATATTGGTGCTTCCTTTCTTGTATTTGATTACATAAGGAAATTGTTCAAGAAACTCCATCCATTTAGCATGTCTCTTGTTGAGCTTGTGTTGGACCTTTAAATACTTTAAAGACTCGTGATCACTATGGATTACAAATTCTTTGGACACAAGGTAGTGTTCCTAAGTCTTTAGGGCTCGCACAAGAGCATAAAGCTCTTTGTCATAGGTAGGATAGTTGAGGGTGGCACCATGGAGTTTTTCACTAAAATATGCAATAGGGTGTCCACCTTGCAACAATACCGCACCTATGCCTACTCCCGATACATCACATTCTATCTCAAAAGTTTTGGAAAAATTTGGAAGAGCTAGAATTGGTGCATTGGTGAGTTGAGCCTTTAGCCTTTGCAAGGCTTGCTCATGCTTATCACTCCAACAAAATGCAACATCTTTTTTAACAAGTTCATTTAAAGGAGAAGCTAAGCTTGAAAAAATAGGCACAAACCTTCTATAGAAGCTAGCTAACCCATGAAAACTCCTTACATCACTTACATTTTGTGGAGTGGGCCACTCTCGGATGGCTTTGATCTTCTCGGGGTCAACATGCACCCCCCTTTTGTTAACTATGAAACCTAGGAAAACTACACTATCTACACAAAAGGTGCATTTATCCCTATTGGCAAATAAACTATTTTTCCTAAGCACTAGAAGAACTTCCCTAAGGTGACTTAGATGGTCTTCTAGGGTTTTGCTATACACTAAGATATCATCAAAGTAAACTACTACGTATACATGAGCCTCATGAATGTACTAGGGGCATTAGTGAGCCCAAATGGCATCACCAACCACTCGTATAATCCAAACTTGGTCGTAAAAGCGGTTTTCCACTCATCACCCTCTTTGATTCGAATTTGGTGATACCCACTTTTAAGGTCAATTTTGGAAAATATGGTTGACCCATGTAACTCATCAAGCATGTCATCAAGCCTTAGGATTGGATGCCTATACTTGATGGTGATGTTGTTGATTGCTCTACAATCACAACACATACGCCATTTTCCATCTTTTTTTGGCACCAACAAGACAAGTACAGCACAAGGGCTTAGGCTCTTTTGAACCCAACCCTTCTCCAACAAGTCTTGAACTTGTGTCTCTATCTCCTTGGTTTCCTCATGGTTAGTTCTATAAGCGGGCCTATTTGGTAGGCTTGCCCCCGGAATGAAGTCAATTTGATGTTCTATACCTCTAATGGGAGGGAGTCCAATGGGTCCCTCATTAGAGAATATATCTTCAAATTCACTTAAAAGTTTTTCCACTTGAAGAGGTAGACTCATGAGTTCATTACTTGTGGCAGTGCATGCAAGTGTTCCTTTACAAAAGATTAGGCTTGGTTGTTCAACAAGAAGCAAATTTTCCAAGACGTTTTCAAAAGGCTTTTCTTGTTGAGCAACTTTGTGGGAAGGAACACTCTTCTCCCACGCCTTTCTATCCCTAAGGATTTTCTCTTTTTCTAGCACTCTTTTTTTTTTCCTCATCCCTCTTATGTTTCATTTGTATTTGGTCTTTCACCACTTGAGAGTGTGGTAAAGGACTAAGTACAAACTTCCTATGCTTATGGGTGAAGGAAATCTCGTTAGTGAGACCATCATGCAAGGTTTTCTTGTCAAATTGCCATGGTCTCCCTAATAAGATGTGGCAAGCTTCCATAGGTACTACATCACATAAAACTTTGTCTTTGTAGTTCCCTATGGAAAACTTGATTTCCACTTGCTTATCTACATTTAGTTCCCCATTTTCATTAATCCATTGTAATTTGTAAGGTTTTGGGTGAGGAACTACTTGTAGATTAAGCTTATCAACCATTCTAGCACTACAACAATTGCAACTAGACCCACTATCCACAATGAGGGAACATATATTTTCTAAAACATTACATCTTGTATGAAAAATGTTCTCCCTTTGTGTTTCCATGGATGTGCTAGGTTGATTGTTGAGGGTTCTCCTAATCATTAGCAATTCTCCCTCTAATGGAGCTACCCTCTCATCCTCTCCCCCTTCCTCTCTCTCACTTGGCTCATCCTCACCACTAGTGTATTCGTCTACACCTTTTAGAAACAAAGTCCTTTGGTTTGGGCATTGTGCTTGCACATGCTCTCTTCCATAGCACTTAAATCACTTAACGTCCCTAGTTCGGATGGGTGGGGTAGAGGTATCTTTTGCTAAGGGCTTGGTAGTTTCCTTTGGTTTTTCTCTAGATGTACTACCCTCCCTTTTATAATCTTTCTTGGGATAAAAGCTAGAGTATGAACCCACCCTTTGACTTGAAGTTTTGCGCAGATTTTGTTGTTCAACTTTAATGCAAAGTTGAACCAAGTCATTGAAGTCTTGGTAGGGAAGGAGTTCTACCCTATCTCTTATCTCAAGAGAAAGGCCACTAAGGAATCTTGCTATGGTGGTGTCCTCCTCTTCTCTAATGGATGCTCTCATCATATAGAGCTCCATTTTCTGCCTATACTCCTCTACACTCATATTCTTTTGTTGGAGTCTTTGGAGCTTGTCCATTAACTCCCTATGGTAGTATGAGGGTATGTGTCGACGTCTTAGGGCTCCCCTAAGGTCATTCCAATACTCAATGGGAGGTTCCCTATGAAGACGTCTTTCTCTTTCGAGAGAGGTCCACCAATACATGGCATTCCCTTGGAAGCTAAGGGTGGCTAAGGGTACCTTACGTTCTTCACTCACCTTATGGCAAGCAAAGAGTTGCTCTACTTTCATCTCCCAATCTAGGTAGATTTCTACGTTCTCCTTACCATGGAAGTGAGGTAGGTCTACTCTAACCTCCCTTGGGCCTTCTTGCTCCCTTTGCCTATTTCTTCTAGGGGGTGGTTGGTAATAGTCATTGATTCTAAGGCTACCCTCCCCTAGAGACTCATCTTCTCTTGAATGAGATGCATGAGTATGAGAATTTTTTGTATTTTGTGATTTTTCTTCCTTTGCTCTAGTTAGTTCATTGATTTTAGACTCGTTCTCCAATTGTCTATAGGAAATGAGTTGAACATCCTTTGCAAGTTGTTTCAAAAGGGATTTTATGGACTTCATATCACTTTCCATAGACTTTGCAGAATGAGAAGACATGACTAGAGTTTTGTGTATAGAAGTGTTTTACTTTGAGAAAAATTAGGGAAGTTAAAGAAGGTAGTTTTCCAGGTAAGAGAGGTGAGTCACAATGGACTACTTAAATACCAAGTCTTGCCTTAGCCAAAAACTATTCCTCCAAATCTTCACACAAATCTTTCTCTTAGTAAACCACTTAAAACACAATAAAGTTGGAGAAATCAAATTTTGAATGCAAGAAACAATGCAAACTATCTAATCAACCAAGCAAATTTAACAAAGCTTTAAACAATACAAAGACAATTAATAAGCGTAGCTAATTAAAGCAAAGAGATGCAATTAAAACAATTAACAATTGCTAAGCTAGATAGTTCTAAACTAGTCGGCCCTAGGTGAGGCTTCTTGGACACTTGGAGCCCTTGAAGACACACTCACCGTCTAATTGCGTAATTAAACAAGTAATTAACAAGAGTTAAGTTGAAAGACATTAGATGAACTCCCTTTTGTTGATTTTTCTATTTGCACTTCTTTTTGTTGTCTCTTCTTTGTTGGGCCTTCCAATGTATGTGGTGTATTTATAAGGTGTTTGTTTCTTCCCCTTGCCTTTGTTCCTCTTGGAATTAGGTAATTAATTCTTCAATCCAACACCTATTAAGCAAACTAGACTCCCCTCAAGTCAAATCCCACTCAATCAAGCACCAATTGATAATTAATCCACCACCAAGCTTAGAGGTCAAAGAATTAAAGCAAGAAACAAATTAATTTGAAAAACAGTACCACACAAAAGGAATTAAATGTGACAACTAGAAAGAGTTCCAAAGAAATTAGACAAGCAAATAAAAAGGAACTCAAAGAAAGGATGGCACACAAAATGGAACCTATAGAATAGCACTAGATTTGATTTCAAAAATCAAAAACAGCACCACTGAAATAATTGTTGTGGTCCATAGAGCGCGATTTTAACTAATTTATGCTGAGCTGGCCTTTTAATATTTGCTTCTGAAAATTTATATGCAAACAAATCAAGATCTAAACAAAATTCTGGCGTTGGTTTCACTCCAAACGCATGCACCATTTGTTTTTAATAAATTTTCTAAAATCAGTGCTCAGTTACGCCAGTTGTAGCGTCAGGATTGCACACTATTTTTATAATATATATCATTTTTTTCTATTGGTTTTTTGAACTGATTCTTTTTTTGTCTTT